>NC_083580.1:41150445-41170445 GCF_027579695.1 Neoarius graeffei
ACAGGTTGATCAGTGTGTAACGGACAATAACAATTTTATCAAAGTTTTTTCCTGCCTTAGTTGATTTATTTCCATTTCGTATGCAGCTGTTGTAAAGTTCAGTGTGTGTGTGTAGCACTCTCTCGAACTGTAGGTTCATTTCTACACACTGGTTCCATGGTGACATTTTGCACAGGACTGTGTTCCTTTGATGATAAAAACAAAACTCCAGCATTTATTATTTATTATTATTATTATTATTATTATTATTATTATTATTATTATTATTATACTCATTCAAAATTCTCCACAGCTTAATATACCCTAAATATTCCTCTGCTACTCTAACTACTTTCTTTCTGAATGTTCCTGCATATATTGGTGTTATGGTTTTGTGGATTTATGATAATTATGCTGCTTCACCTATTTAAAAAAAAAAAACAAAAACGCTGCATTCTGTCTTCTCCAAAATAAAGCTCTGGGCAAATAGAATTGTTTTTCGGGTGAGTATGTTTTGGGTGCTGCTTGTCCATTGGGCAAGTAAGGCTGGGAGATTTTTTTTCGAGGACTTTTTATAAAATATACACACACAGTGTGTGTGTGTGTGTGTGTGTGTGTGTGTGTATATATTATTATTATTATTATTATTATTATTATTATTTTTTTTTTAAATGTTGTGAAAATAGCTTGCCTTTATTGGTGAATGGCTTGGCGTATATGTACAGCTGTTTCAAGTTCATTTGCGCTATTATTCTTATACATGATTGCTGCTTACTGGATATATATTTGAAATGCAGTTACAAATGTATTTGAAATTTCAGTTTATGGAAGGTTTCAGAACAATGAGGACACTTGTTTAATAACTCCAACAAATGTTTGAAGCCTGTAATGTGTGTCTTGGGCCAACCCTAATATATAGCTTGGTTGTCAGAATGAGGAACTAATGAATTGAGAGTCCAAAGTTCATAGTAGTTGTCGAGTGTATCTGGAAGGACGGATGCATATGACTTTTTAAGGTCCTGCTGTATAAATCGGCAGCATTAAGGCTGAATGAATCTGGTTCAGTAATGCTGTAATTTCATGCTGAATGTGACCCTCTAAAGGCCTCTGCATGCTCTTGCGACAAGGCTTTCGCAGATAGCTTTTCGCAGACAGTTGTGATTTATTGTTGAGCGGGGAGTTTAGGCATGCGCGATGTTATTCACCGGCACAACGCAAGGGGGCGCGAAGTCGCTAGGAGTAGTTGGTGGGTGTGGTTAGTGGAGTGTTTATCCTCCGGTTACTTATAATGACTAGAACTTTATTTTTTTTATTTTTATAATGACTAGAACCGGAGTCGTATAGATGTACGTACTTCCTCAATCAACCGCTCTTCGTGCTGCTCCATCTTCGCTCGTGTTTTTAAAAATGCCGGTCGTGAAAACAAAACAAACCGGGAAAGTAGGGAAGCGGAAGTGCGTGTACAGCGGATGTAGAGTGGACCAATCAGAGCCCTCTTGTCTGCGACGCTGTCTGCGAGGCTTCTGTAGTGGTCACAATTTTTGGGAGGTGTGCGCAGAGCGTCTGCGAAGGTGGGGGGGCTACGCAGACGTTATCTGCGACACCGTCTGCGAGGACTGGGTTGTCCGCATAAACTGGCCTTTAGTGGGGACCAGCTCACCATTCCCAGAATCCAGTTTGTTTTGAAAGCACATGACCAGTATGTGCTACGTCTCTGTGCAGCAAAACCTCTGCAGGTTCATCAGGGTTTTTTCTAGAAAAATTTAGTATGAGGGCGCTCACCATGGCAAGGGAGCGAAGTGACCGGGGGGGTGGTGGTGCCGGTTGCCCCCCCCCCCCCGCCGCCGTGCGAAGCCTTTGAAAAAATTAAGGCTACAATGGGACATTCTGAGGCTATCTGACAGGGAAATTGTAACAAATTGTCAACATTGAAAAAGAAAAGTAATCATCATCTGCCCCGGACAGTCTTTGGCTTTCTTCCATTTCGTGCCACGGGATGACATCTTTAAATGCCCAAGTGTCAACAAAAACAACTCGCGAACTAATTCTGTCAAAAACTCTCGCGCTGGTGGGTGAAAGGTCATTCAGTCTCGAGAAATCTCGCTCTACAAGTCAGCTGACCTTGTATGTAACCCATGTCAAATCTCGCGAGAGCAGCCGGGACAAGTAAACAACATGGCGCCTCAGTCTGGAAAACGCCAATTCGGATTGTTTTTGCACCGTCTGGCGGTGTATCTACTATGATGGGAATATTTTTGGAGTAATTATAACGTATTTGATGATCAGACACATTGTCACGTGGTTTTGCTGGGATGTTTTCACGGAGAAAAGATTGTTTTGAGAAAGACTGCATGTTGTGCAGTAGCATATAAGTGCATGGCCTAAGTGTGACTTGGAGTTCAATCGGCATTTCGGTAAGAGGGCGCAGCGCCTGTTCCCCGGTTTAGATGAAAGCCTATTCATGGTCAGTGATTTCTTTTGAAACACATCTCAAAGTTTTTCTTCATCTGCATGTTACACGTGGAAGCTTTAAACAAAATATACTTATCTATTCTTTCCTTCATGGCCACCAACTAGACATCTGAGGCCAGTTCATGTCTTTTTACAAAGGAATAACTAGACAAAAATGGGATGGATCGGTCGAAAGGATTTAAAATGCAAATACTTTAACCAAATATGTCACCGAATTTTTGCGGATTGTTGACAGGCAGGCAACGTATTTTGTTAGATTTAATATTACTTATTTATTACATTTTATTTAAGTTAGTCGCCGAAGGTGAAGTGAATATTGGTAAATAATAGAGACGAATTTGAGGTTATTATTCATCGATCTTTACTAAGCCTAAGGTAGATAATTTAGTATAAATTCACAGGTGATTATTCTCATCCCATTCTCATTATCTCTAGCCACTTTATCCTGCTCTACAGAGTCGCAGGCAAGCTGGAGCCTATCCCAGCTGACTACGGGCGAAAGGTGGGGTACACCCTGGACAAGTCGCCAGGTCATCACAGGGCTGACACATATGGCCCTTTTCCACTACCCTTTTTCAGCTCACTTCAGCTCACTTCAGCCCGACACGGCTCGCGTTTCGACTACCAAAAACCGGCACGACTCAGCTCGTTTCAGCCCTGCTTAGCCCCTAAAACTCGCACCGTTTTGGAGTGGGGCTGAAGCGAGCCAAGCCGTGCCGACTGAGGTTGGGGGCGTGAGCAGACACTCCCCTGTGCACTGATTGGTGAGGAGGCGTGTCCTCACATGCCCACACACGCCCCGCGAGCGCGCTGGGATCTGTAAACACCGCAAACCCGGAAGAAGAATAATTACGAATTACGAGAATTTCTGAAGCCTTATGCGCCTCGCCTCATCTATACGCTCTTGCCAGTATCTGTCCGCGTTGTCGGTGACAACAAGCCACAGCACCGAGACCAGCAACACTAACGACTCCATGTCCTCCATGTTTATTGTTTACTATTCGGGTTGTGAGACTACCGCTGAAAAGATCACTGAATCAGTGACATACAGAGCATCGTGCACGAGTTCGCGGAGCGCAAGGCTCGCCGTATGCCCTTCAAATAATGCGCGCAGTAGGCTATTGATGTTTTATTATGAGCCATGTACAGTATGTCGCCTAATGTTTTTTTGTTTCTGAGTTACATGTTCGTTTGAAGGACTTAATGTACAAACTAACATAGTTGCACCCCGTAGTGTTGAAATTGGTAAACACAGTGCATTCAGTGAGGTTTGCACCGCCCTCCTTTTATTTCTGACTCTTCCTGTCACCGTTGCAACCTCTGAGCGCTCATTCGTATGCCCTTCAAATAATGTGTGCAGTATAGGCTATTGATGTTTTATTATGAGCCATGTACAGTATCCTAATGTTTTTTGTTTCTGAGTTACATGTTCGTTTGAAGGACTTGATGTACTAAATAACATAGTTGCACCCGGTAGTGTTGAAATTGGTAAACACCGCAGTTGTGGACATTTTGTAGCCTAAAATGATGTTATGATAAGCTTTAATAAAGGGCCCGGTCATTTGCCCCGCCCCCGGCCCGGCTCTGACTTGTTCCGCCACTGTCACTGATGTCACTGTTTGCGCTGCTTAACGGCATCACATGACGTCCACCCACTTTCGCTAACTCCACCCAATGTGTCCACCCACTTCCAGCCAGCACGGTTCAGCGCGGTTGTAGTCGAAATGCAACTCCAACAGCCCCACTCAGCTCGACTCAGCTCGACTCAGCTCGACTCGGCACGGCACGGCTCAGCCGCGTTTGTAGTGGAAAAGCGGCAATAGACAACCATTCACACTCATATTCACACCTACGGTCAATTTAGAGTCACCAGTTAACCTAACCTGCATGTCTTTGGACTGTGGGGGAAACCGGAGCACCTGGAGGAAACCCACGGGGAGAACATGCAAACTCCGCACAGAAAGGCCCTCGCCGGCCACGGGGCTCGAACCCAGACCTTCTTGCTGTGAGGCCACAGCGCTAACCACTACACCACCGTGCCGCCCCACAGTGATTATTTAAAAAAAAAAAAAAAACTTAAAATTATTTTAAACTTCAAAAGTGGCATGCAAATGTAACTTGTGGTATGTGCGCAGGGTCATGTCACTTATCTGTGCCAACTCAAGTTTTGAAATAGATAAATCACAATTCCGCCTTATCTTATAGTTTTAGACCAAACTTCATAGCATCATTAAGGAACAGCATTTTCTTTCATAATTTGTAATTCTTCCTCACTTAGTGAGAGTGATTGACTGCCATTTTACCAAGTTGCTTGAGGTGATTATTTGCTTCTGCCTTTCAGCATCAGCAATTGCTTGCTCGCCACTAACATCACAATATTTTGTTCAACCTCGTCCAATAATTGGTTACTATGTGTAGTCAGTGGATAAGTATGTTCAATGGGCTGCTGATGTCAGTCATCCCAACAGCGAGACTCGCATTTCTGTTGATTTTCACAAAGGTATTTAATTTGGTATGTGTGTTATTTCACCTTAATGCACTGATGATTTAAATCACTGGTCAATGCTGTAACTATAACATGTGCTACTTCTTCTGAATCTGCGATCTGCCGCACCAAACACACTGACTGAGGCACACACGACTGTCGAGAGAGCAATTGTTACTAGGTGAAGTAATTTGTGTGGATGATCTTTTCAGACTTTGCAGAGAGAGAGAATTAAAAGTGCAGTGCAACACTATCAAACTTCTGTGACCACCATACGCAAGCAAAATGCAGCTAAATATATCAAGAGGAAATGTACAACCCCGATTCCAAAAAAGTTGGGACAGAGAACAAATTGTAAATAAAAACGGAATGCAATAATTTACAAATATCAAACTGATATTGTATTCACAATAGAACATAGACAACATATCAAATGTCGAAAGTGAGACATTTTGAAATTTCATGCCAAATAATGGCTCATTTGAAATTTCATGACAGCAACACATCTCAAAGTTGGGACAGGGGCAATAAGAGGCTGGAAAAGTTAAAGGTACAAAAAAGGAACAGCTGGAGGACCAAATTGCAACTCATTAGGTCAAATGGCAATAGGTCATTAACATGACTGGGTATAAAAAGAGCATCTTGGAGTGGCAGCGGCTCTCAGAAGTAAAGATGGGAAGAGGATCACCAATCCCCCTAATTCTGTGCCGACAAATAGTGGAGCAATATCAGAAAGGAGTTCGACAGTGTAAAATTGCAAAGAGTTTGAACATATCATCTACAGTGCATAATATCATCAAAAGATTCGGAGAATCCGGAAGAATCTCTGTGCGTAAGGGTCAAGGCCAGAAAGCCATACTGGGTGCCTGTGATCTTCGGGCCCTTAGACGGCACTGCATCACATACAGGCATGCTTCTGTATTGGAAATCACAAAATGGGCTCAGGAATATTTCCAGAGAACATTATCTGTGAACACAATTCACCGTGCCATCTGCCGTTGCCAGCTAAAACTCTATAGTTCAAAGAAGAAGCCGTATCTAAACACGATCCAGAAGTGCAGATGTCTTCTCCGGGCCAAGGCGCATTTAAAATGGACTGTGGCAAAGTGGAAAACTATTCTGTGGTCAGATGAATCAAAATTTGAAGTTCTTTATGGAAATCAGGGACGCTGTGTCATTCGGACTAAAGAGGAGAAGGACGACCCAAGTTGTTATCAGCACTCAGTTCAAAAGCCTGCATCTCTGATGGTATGAGGTTGCATTAGTGCATGTGGCATGGGCAGCTTACATATCTGGAAAGACACCATCAATGCTGAAAGGTATATCCAGGTTCTAGAGCAACATATGCTCCCATCCAGACGACGTCTCTTTCAGGGAAGACCTTGCATTTTCCAACATGACAATGCCAAACCACATACTGCATCAATTAGAGCATCATGGCTGCGTAGAAGAAGGGCCCGGGTACTGAACTGGCCAGCCTGCAGTCCAGATCTTTCACCCACAGAAAACATTTGGCGCATCATAAAACGGAAGATACGACAAAAAAGACCTAAGACAGTTGAGCAACTAGAATCCTACATTAGACAAGAATGGGTTAACATTCCTATCCCTAAACTTGAGCAACTTGTCTCCTCAGTCCCCAGACGTTTACAGACTGTTGTAAAGAGAAAAGGGGATGTCTCACAGTGGTAAACATGGCCTTGTCCCAACTTTTTTGAGATGCGGTGTTGTCATGAAATTTAAAATCACCTACTTTTTCTCTTTTTTAAATGATACATTTTTCTCAGTTTAAACATTTGATATGTCATCTATGTTCTATTCTGAATAAAATATGGAATTTTGAAACTTCCACATCATTGCATTCCGTTTTTATTTACAATTTGTACTTTGTCCCAACTTTTTTGGAATCGGGGTTGTAGGTGATGGACAAACTTGGATATCCTTTTATATGTGCTGTCAGGAGTGTGTGATACCACAGCTCTTTGGAAATGTTGAAGAGTAACACAATGTGCTGCAATAGAAATTTATTTAGAAGATGAGAAGGACTATAGCTACACCAAGTTGCTCCATCCCCTGGAATTTATATATAGTTTGTGTCCCTTAGTCTGTATTAATATGTCAAGTTTATTTTATAGCGCTTTTAACAATAGACATTGTCGCAAAGCAGCTTTAAAGAAAATTAATAACTTTTTTTTAAACTTGAGCTAATTTTATCCCTAGTCTATCCCTAATGAGCAAGCCTGTGGCAACGGTGGCAAGGGAAAAACTCTCTCAGATGACATTAAGAAACCTCGCGAGGAACCAGACTCAAAAGGCAACCCATCCTCATTTGGGTGATGACAGAACATGATTATAAGGCCATCCTCAAAAATCCATTTCCTGTCCACCGGGTGAGCAAAAAAATTTTTGGGAGGGAGGGATTTATTTTATTTATATATATATATATATATATATATATATATATATATATATATATATAATAGATAGATACGAAATATATAGATAGATAGATAGGAAATCGCAATGCTGTTTGCTTTTTCTTTCAGTACTTTTTTTTATAACAAAAGCAGACACATTTAATAAAATATGACGGTTTAATCAACTGAAACTTGTACGAAAACACAGACTTTTTGTAGCTCTAAATCAACCGTTAGGCCTAGTTCGGATGAACTTGCACTATTAAAATGATCACTGAATGATTTTTTTCTGAATCTTTACTATTTTGTTGTTCGCTAGAATACCATTTTGCGATTTCACACTTAAGCAAATGTTTGAAAACTCCGTATCTCCTTCCTTCATGGTGGCTGCCATTTTTTTGTGCCGCACGGCGCATGTGCAGAGCTGATTCGATTCTATATTCTGCATGAAATGCGTAAATGTCAAGTTCGATTTTAGATTTACGAACCCGAAAAAAATGTCGAAAAACCGGCGTTGTTAAAAAAAAAAATTTCAACCGCACAAACGGCACTCACCCGGCCGGTGGACCGGAAACAGAACATTTTTTTTTCTAATAATGGCCCAAATAACTTGCTTATATAAGTGTCCTATGTAGTCACAAACTATAACTGTGAAACCAGGAAATTCATTATAGTTTTTACATGAAGTCTGTTTTGTTGAAGTTATAAACTGGTCATTTAATGAAAACTTGAGTGCAAAACTGTTCATGACAACTGCAGTCCTAAAGTTAGCAAGCTAATTGTAGTCCTCAGCTATAAAAGAATTACTGTAAGTGTCCAGAGCCATCTTCCAAGTGCGACTTTCGACTATCCATATGGGGCCGTCCTCCATAGGAGCAATGTGATGAGACTCCAGCCAGATGTAGGGTGTGAGGATAGATCAGGCAAGTCTGAAGAGCAGAAGAGGTCGGGATCGACATGTAACTCGGAGGGACAGACTGCGTGAACGGAGAGAGAGAAACAAACACAGGTTGTTAAGTATGCCCAATGTCACCTAATGTGTAAGAACGGTATACAATTTGCCCTGAGTGCAAGCAGGGACTTCGGCAAAACTAACTGACAGCATAACTAAAAGGGGAGAGCCAGAAGGTAACCCAGGCATGAGGGCACCCTGGGACATAAAGCAGCCAGCCACAACACCGTCCATAAACCTGAGTGAGTGGGGGGCTGACAGCATCCATACATCCCAGTTTACCAAAGCACACTATGCCTGAGGACCCTCCAGATCTACTCTTTTTACCTAATAAAACTATTAACAAAAGGCTTGACGAAACGGATGTTTTCAGCCTAGACTTAAACACTGAGACTGTGTCTGAGTCCCGAACACTACTTGGAAGGCTGTTCCATAACTGTGGGGCTTTGTAAGAAAAGGCTCTGCCCCCTGATGTAGCCTTCACTATATGAGGTGCCAGCAGATAGCCTGCACCTTTTGATCCAAGTAGGCATGGTGGGTCATAAAAGACCAGATGTTCACTCAGGTATTGTGACGCGAGACCATTCCGTGCTTTAAAGGTCAGTAGTAGTATTTTATAATCAATACGAAATGTAATTGGGAGCCAATGCAGTGTGGATAAGACAGAGGTGATGTGGTCATATCTTCTCGTTCTAGCAAGGACTCTTGGTGCTGCATTTTGAACTAACTGGAGCTTGTTTATGCACTTATTGGAACATCCAGGCAGTAAGGCATTACAATCATCCAACCTGGAGGTAACAAAAACATGAACTAGTTTTTCTGCATTTCGGCGTGTGCCTTCCTCAGTGTGCACACTGTGGAAGGCACACCCCAAAACACATTTGTGCAAATAAATGTCTGTATGCATAGTGTGGCCTCTTTGCCTTTTTTTTTTTTCCTAAACTGACTAGATGTTAGGTCAGCGCACTCAGAATTAATAAAAACACATTGAGTGAAGCCTGCTCCTACCCTTATGCACACGTTTTTCTGCGTCATGTAGTGACGACATATTTGTTAGCAATATTTCTGAGATGAAAGAAAGCTATCCGGGTAATGTTATTGGTATGAGTTTCAAATGAAAGACTGGAATCAATGATCACCCCGAGGTCTCTTACTGCTGCATGTGAAGAAACAAAGGCCATCCAGAGTTACTGTGTAATCAGAAAACCTACTTCTCGCTGCATGTGGTCCTTCGACAAGTACTTCAGTCTTGTCAGAATGAAGCAGAAGGAAGTTAATAAGCATCCAGTGTCTAATGTCCTTTACACATAGTGTATTGTGTGTATATAGTGCATCTCAAAAAATTAGAATACCATGAAAAAGTTCTTTTTTTCATAATTTAATTCAAAAAGGTAAACTTTTCATATTCTATATTCATGACGTGAAATATTTAAAGCCTTTTTTGTTTTAATTTTGATGATTATGGCTTATAGCTCATGAAAATCAGAAATCCAGTATCTCAAATTATTAGAATTATTCCCTAAGATCAATCAAAAAAAGGATTTACAATACAGAAATGTCCAACTTCTGAAAAGTATATTCATTTATACACTCAATACTTGGTTGAGGCTCCTTTACCATGAATTACTGTATCAATGCAGTGTGGCAGGGAGGTGATCAGTCTGTGGCACTGCTGAGGTGTTATTGAAGCCCAGGTTGCTTTGATAGTGGCCTTCAGCGTATCTGTATTTTTGGGTCAGGTGTTTCTCAGCTTCCTCTTGACAATACCCCATAGATTCTCTATGGGGTTCAGGTCAGGCAAGTAGGCTGGCCAATCAAACACAGTAATATCATGGTCAGCAAACCATTTGGTAGTAGTTTTGGCACTGTGAGTAGGTGCTAAGTCCTGCTGGAAAAGGAAATCAGCATCTCCAAAAAGCTCGTCAGCAGATGGAAGCATGAAGTGCTCTAAAATCTCCTGGTAGATGGCAATGTTGACTTTGGACTTGATGAAATACAGTGGACCAACACCAGCAGATGACATGGCACCCCAAATCATCACAGACTGTGGAAACTTCACACTGGGCTTCAAACACCTTGGATTCTGTGCCTCTCCACTCTTCCTATAAACTCTAGAACCGTGATTTTCCAAATTAAATGCAAAATGTACTTTCATCTGAAAAGAGGACTTTGGACCACTGAGCAACAGTCCATTTCTTTCTCTCCTTGGCCCAGATAAGACACTTCTGACATTGTCTCTGGCTCAGGAGTAGCTTGATATTAGGAATGCAAAAGTTGTATCCCCTTTCTTGAAGATGTCTGTTCGTGATGGGTCTTGATACACTGACACCAGCCTCAGTCCACTCCTTGTGAAGCTCTCCCAAGTTCTTGAATCAACTTTTCTTGACAATCCTCTCAAGACTGCGGCCATCCCTGTTGCTTGTGCACCTTTTCCAGCCACCCTTTTCAGCAATGACCTTTTGTGGCTTACCCTCCTTGTGGAGGGCATCAGTGATCATCTTCTGGACAACAGTCAAATCAGCAGTCTTCCCCATGATTGTGGTTGTGTGTACTGAACTAGACCGAGAGATACACTGTGTTCATACTGTTTTACTCAAACTCAAAATGAAATGTTCTAATATTTTGAGATGTTTTTTTTTTTTGTTTGTTTTTGTACTGTATGCCATACTGATTAAAATAAAAAAATGCTTGAAACATTTGTTTGTGTAATGAGTCTATAACATTTTCACTTTCTTAAATAACTGATGGAAAATATTGAACTTATTCACAATATTCTAATTTTTTGAGATGCATGTGTGTGGATAGTGTCTTGCAAAAGTATTCATACCCCTGGACTTTTTCACATTTTTCCACCTTACAACCACAAACTTAAGTTTTTTATTTAGATTTTATGTGATAGACCAACACAGAGTAGCACATAATTGTGAAGTGAAACAAAAATGATAAATGGTCTTCAAAATTTTAAACAAATAAAAATCTGAAAAATGTGGTGTGCATTAGTATTCAGCCCCCTGTACCCTGATACCTCTAAATACAATCCAGTGCAATCAATCGCCTTCAGAAGTCATCTAATTAGTTAATAGAGTCCGACTGTGTGTAATTTATTCTCAGCATAAATACACTTGTTCTGTGAAGGCCTCAGTGGTTTGTTAGAGAACACTGAAGAACAACCAGCATACATGAACCAAGAATTCACCAGACAGGTGAGGGATAAAGTTCTGGAGAAGTTTAAAGCAGGGTTAGGTTATAAAAAAATATCCCAAGCTCTGAACATCTCAAGAAGCACTGTTCAATCTATCATTCAAAAATGGAAAAAGTATGGCACAACTGCAAACCTACCAAGACATGGCTGTCCACCTAAACTGACGGGGCGAGCAAGGAGAGCACTGGTCAGAGAAGCAGGAGGAGCTGCAGAAATCCACAGCTCAGGTGGGAGAATCTGTGCACAGGACAACTATAAGTCGTACACTCCACAAATCTGGCCTTTTAGGAAGAGTGGCAAGAAGAAAGCCATTGTTGAAAGACAGGCATAAGAAATGTAGGGGACACAGCAAACATGTGGAAGAAGGTTCTTTGGTCAGATGAGACCAAAGTTGAACTTTTTGGCCTAAATGCAAAGTGCTATGTGTGGCAGAAAACTAACACTGCTCATCACCCTGCACACACCATCCCCACTGTGAAACATGGTGGTGGCAGCATCATGCTATGGGGATGCTTTTCTTCAGCAGGGACAGGGAAGCTCATCAGAGTTGATGGGAAGATGGATGGAGCAATCCTGGAAGAAAACCTGTTGGAGGCTGCAAAAGACTTGAGACTGGGAAGGAGATTCACCTTCCAGCAAGACAATGACCCTAAACATACAGCCAGAGCTACAATGGAATGGTTTAGATCAAAGAATATTCATGTGTTTAGAATGGCCCAGTCAAAGTCCAGACCTAAATCCCATTGAGCATCTGTGGAAAGACTTGAAAATTGCTGTTCACAGACGCTGTCCATCCAATCTGGCTGAGCTTGAGCTATTTTGCAAAGAAGAATGGGCAAAAATTTCAGTGTCCTAGATGTGCAAAGCTGGTAGAGACATACCACAAAAGACTTGCAGCTGTAATTGCAGCAAAAGGTGGCTCTACAAAGTATTGACGGAGGGGGGCTGAATACTAATGCACCTCACATTTTTGAGATTTTTATTTGTTTAAAATTTTGAAGACCATTTATCATTTTCATTTCACTTCACAATTATGTGCTACTCTGTGTTGGTCTATCATATAAAATCTCAGTAAAAAAAACTTTTAAGTTTGTGGTTGCAAGGTGGAAAAATGTGAAAAAGTTCAAGGGGTATGAATACTTTTGCAAGTCTGTGTGTGATATAAATAACTGTGTGTGTGTATGTGTGTGTGTATATATGTGTATATATATATATATATGTGTGTGTGTGTATATACACGTGTGTGTGTGTGTGTGTATATACACGTGTGTGTGTGTGTGTGTGTGTGTGTGTATATATATATGTATATACACACATACACTATATACACACACACACATATATATATATATATATATATATATATATATATATATATATATATATATATATATATATATACATACAGTGGTGCCTGAAAGTTTGGGAACCCTTTAAAATTTTCTATATTTCTGCATAAGTATGACCTAAAACATCTTCAGATTTTCACACAAGTCCTAAAAGTAGATGAAGAGAACCCAGTTAAACAAATGAGACAAAAATATTAGATTTGGTCATTTATTTATTGAGGAAAATGATCCAAAATTACATATCTGTGAGTGGCAAAAGTATGTGAACCTTTGCTTTCAGTATCTGGTGTGATCCCCTGGTGCAGCAATAACTGCAACTAAACGTTTCCGGTAACTGTTGATCAGTCCTGCACACTGGCTTGGAGGAATTTTAGCCCATTCCTCCGTACAGAACAGCTTCAACTCTGGGATGTTGGTGGGTTTCCTCACATGAACTGCTCACTTCAGGTCCTTCCACAACATTTTGATTGGATTAAGGTCAGGACTTTGACTTGGCCATTCCAAAACATTAACTTTCTTCTTCTTTAACCATTCTTTGGTAGAATAACTTGTGTGCTTAGGGTCGTTGTCTTGCTGCATGACCCACCTTCTCTTGAGATTCAGTTCATGGACAGATGTCCTGACATTTTCCTTTAGAATTCGCTGGTATAATTCAGAATTCATTGTTCCATCAATGATGGCAAGCCATCCTGGCCCAGATGCAGCAAAACAGGCCCAAACCATGATACTACCACCACCATGTTTCACAGAAGGGATAAGGTTCTTATGCTGGAATGCAGTGTTTTTCTTTCTTCAAACATAACGCTTCTCATGTAAACCAAAAAGTTCTATTTTGGTCTCATCCTTCCACAAAATATTTTTCCAATAGCCTTCTGGCTTGTCCACATGATCTTTAGCAAACTGCAGACAAGCAGCAATGTTCTTTTTGGAGAGCAGTGGCTTTCTCCTTGCAACCCTGCCATGCACACCATTGTTGTTCAGTGTTTTCCTGATGGTGGACTCATGAACATTAACATTAGCCAATGTGAGAGAGGCCTTCAGTTGCTTAGAAGTTACCCTGGGGTCCTTTGTGACCTCACCGACTATTACACGCCTTGCTCTTGGAGTGATCTTTGTTGGTCGACCACTCCTGGGGAAGGTAATATTGGTCTTGAATTTCCTCCATTTGTACACAATCTGTCTGACTGTGGATTGGTGGAGTCCAAACTTTTTAGAGATGGTTTTGTAACCTTTTCCAGCCTGATGAGCATCATCAACGGTTTTTCTGAGGTCCTCAGAAATCTCCTTTGTTTGTGCCATGATACACTTCCACAAACATGTGTTGTGAAGATCAGACTTTGGTAGATCCCTGTTCTATGAATAAAACAGGGTGCCCACTCACACCTGATTTGTCATCCCATTGATTGGAAACACCTGACTCTAATTTCACCTTCAAATTAACTGTTAATCCTTAAGGTTCACATACTTTTGCCACTCACAGATATGTAATATTGGATCATTTTCCACAATAAATAAATGAGCAAGTATAATATTTTTGTCTCATTTGTTTAACTGGGTTCTCTTTATCTACTTTTAGGACTTGTGTGAAAATCTGATGATGTTTTTGGTCATATTTATGCAGAAATATAGAAAATTCTAAAGGGTTCACAAACTTTCAAGCACCACTGTGTGTGTGTGCGTGTGTGTGTGTATGTATGTGTGTGTGTATGTATGTGTGTGTATATATATATATATATATATATATATATATATATATATATATATATATATATATAAAAAATGTCTGTGTATGTGTGGCAGATCACAGAATCCAGGGACACGTCCGCCCGGGGGCATTTTGAGTTATTGACAGATTCAGAAAGTACAGTTTCTAAGCTTTCCAAGGATGCCTTCCATTTGGAGATCTGACAATATTTGAAGAATGTGTGGCCTTTTGAAAGTGTATACTTCTTAAAACAGAAAAGGGAGAAAATCGCCCTCAAAGTTTTCCATCTCAGCTACTCTGGGTGTAGGGCGGGCACATAATGGTGCTCATTTGCATGACATTAAGGAAAGTCCTACCCCCTACTAGCTAGCATGATACTACTTTCATGTAAACAAAGATCACCACGTCAATTTTCCTTCCATGCAAAGTATGCCCAAAACAATTATGAAGTACAAAAATAAGTCCTAAAGTATACTTTAACATTTTGTGGTTGAAAAATTACTCACACCGTAAGAAAGAAAGAGAGCACGATGATGACACAACTAACACGACACTAGTTTCATGTAAAGCCTCGGTCACAACCGGCCGTACCGTGCTCCTACAGCCGGTCTACATGCAAAAAACGCAAGAAACGTACGGAGAGCGCGCATGAAACGCACGAGAGCGTGCGTGTGAAAAGCACGAGAGCGCGCGTGTGATGTGCTGATTTTCGAGCTGCAGACCGGCCGCAGAGGTTCTTTGTCATGTCGAACAAACTCTACGGGTGCTTACGTTTTTTTCAGGTTGCAAGACAAACTTACAGCCAACGTGCGTCTTTCTCCATGAACAAAAAAAAAAACGCAGCGATTTGGGAAACGGCAAAAATCACACGGCCAAAAAATCGTACGTCCGGTTGTGACCTAGGCTTAACCAAACCACAACACTCTCCGTTACATGTAAAAATAACCACACAGCCTTAGATTAATAAACTTACCCCATCAGAAAGAGAAACGGCGCCTTGCACACACCAATGCCTCCGATGGAATGTAGTCCTAGAACGGTCCGTGTATCATCCGATCATTCAAGTATTCAATTCAATCTGGAAAACGAGGTTGCGTTTTTTTTTTGCTAGAAATGGTTATCTCCGATGTAAATACCGTGCGTATGTTTGCTTCGCGGGGCTCCTCTGCACTCTGTTTAGTAACTCATTCCATAGTGAAATCACACGCCTGTATGCAGTTAAGTAGCCATGCGCTCAGCTCGGATCATACAGCTGATTCGCGGAAAAAAAAAACAAAAGACTTAAATCATCATGTGAATGGCCCATATGGTAATTTACCCACACACCCCAGCAGGCTACAGTCCTGACAAAAACGAGACAATTTGCAACAAAAAATGTATGCTTTTCCAACAAAACAATCAATTATCTGAAATACTGATTGCATTCTTCAAGATCTCAACTTGCACATGATGGAAAAAAACAAAAATCACAAATTTCGAAAAAAAATGCTTCTTTTGCGATTATCTCGGATTCGTTTCGGCCGACATGTGTCCCTGGATCCGGTGAGGGGTCTCTCACACGCGCGTGCGCGCGCACACACACACACACACACACACACACACACACACACACACATACATATATATATATATATATATATATATATATATATATATATATATATATATAAAACCGTGTGTGTATTTTTATATATATTATCAGCTGGATAGTACAGTGGTAATGCTCACTGACTACGATGCAGGAGATCGGGGTTTGAATCCCGCTCGGGGCAAAACATCATCCAGTAAGGGTCCTTCGGCAAAAACCCCTCATGATATATCAGCCTACCTCAGGAATGAGTGAAGACATAACTGATAGAGTCATACCGGCTCAGACGTCGCCCGGGTCAACAAGGTCTGCGTCAGTTGCTAGGGAACCAGGGCAAACTGATGAGAAATGGGCTACTGGAACAAGACATCGATGGACGAGTAGCTGGAATGCTACTATACAAGCAGTATCTATCCCAGAGAGAGGGGATACATGCAGCGAATGTGGGACCATTGGATACTTCGAAACCCACAATCAAGGCTAACAAAGAAACAGCTATTAGCCCAGTGTTCCAACATCCGTAATCGAAATCTACTATCACAACTAGAGATTAATGAAATACAACAACGATGCTACGGCAAGGGGGAGCCAGGAAGACAGGTCAGCGGGGAGATGTCATCATCCCCACAACCAGAGATTGGGTACCAAGCCCCAACAGCTAACAGCCTCAACACAAGAGCTGCTGACCTGAGAAGGATGATCGTGACCCAACTGGTCACGATCTAGTAGATGTGAATGCTGCTCTGAAGACAATCTCCACAAGAACCATCACCATCACAGAACCATCATGAGACCAACAAGCTGATACACAGTACAGCAACAGTAATCATGGAGATCATTGGACACAAGGTGGGCTTGAGACATAACAAACAGTATCCACCATGGAAGAGACGATTAGAGGCCAAGATAAAGGCAGCACGGAGAGAAGTTAGCCAGCTAGCTGAACTACAGAAAGGGAACAGGAAGTACAACTCACTCTCCATACCAGAGGCACTCGAAACTGCCAAACAGCGACTAACAGCTCTGGCCACCCGGTTGAAGAGATACACCAAGGTTCTCCACTGAACCAGCCAAGGTGTACTCTCAGTGGCAGGGGAACAACAACCGGTCAGACCCACCAAGAGCTGAGGTGGAAAAATACTGGAAAGACATATGGGAAAGAAAGGCATCACACAACACTGATGCCCAATGGTTAGTGGACCTAAGAGCTGATCACAGCAACCTCCCAGAACAAGAACCAGTAACCATCTCAATGGCAGACATCCAAGAAAGAGTGGATGGAACCCACCCAGAATGGCTAACCCAAGGCAGGACAGTCCTAATCATGAAGGACCCCCAGAAGGGACCCATCCCATCCCAACCCATCCCAACTACCGGCCAATTACCTGTCTCTGCACAACATGGAAGGCCCTGTCAGGCATCATTGCGGCAAAAATGAGTAAGCATGTGGCTCAATACATGAGCGAGGCACAGAAAGGAATTGGCAGTAACACCAGAGGAGCCAAGCACCAGCTACTGGTCGATAGAACAGTTGCCCGAGACTGTAAGAAGAGACAGACCAACCTGTGCACTGCCTGGATTGACTACAAGAAAGCCTACGACTCAACGACACACATGGATACTGGAATGTCTGGAACTGTATAAGATCAACAGGAACCTAAGGACCTTCATCCAGAACTCAATGGAAATGTGGAAGACAACCCTAGAGGCCAACTCAAAACCCATTGCCCAAGTCAACATCAAGTGCGGCATATACCAATGAGATGCGCTATTACCACTGCTGTTCTGCATAGGCCTGAACCCCCTCAGTCGGATCATCACGAAGAGCGGCTACGGGTACCGATTCCGTAGTGGGGCAACAATCAGCCACCTGCTATACATGGATGACATCAAGCTGTATGCCAGGAACGAGCGAGAAATAGACTCGCTGATCCACACCACCCGGATCTACAGCGATGACATAGGGATGTCATTCGGATTGGACAAGTGTGGCCGGATGGTCTCAAAGAGAGGCAAGATGATCCGGACTGAGGGGATTGACCTACCAGAGGGCAACATGGGTGATATCCAAGACAGCTACAAGTACCTTGGCACCCCACAGGCTAATGGAAACCATGAAGAGGCCACAAGGAAGTCAACCACAGCCAAATACCTCCAGAGAGTAAGGCAGGTCCTGAAAAGTCAGCTGAATGGTAAGAACAAGGTCCGAGCCATCAACATGTACGCACTACCAGTCATCAGATGCCCCGCTGGTATCATAAACTGGCCAAAGGAGGAGATAGAAGCCACAGATATCAAGACTAGAAAGCTCCTCACCATGCATGGAGGGTTCCACCCCAAGTCCAGCACCCTGAGACTATACACTAAGCGGAAAGAGGGAGGCCGAGGGCTAGTGAGCATCAAGACCACGGTCCAGGATGAAACATCGAAAATCCGAGAATACATCAGAAAGATGGCCCCAAAGGATGAACTGCTAAGTGAATGTCTCAGGCAGCAGAACCCTGATGAGAGTGCAGAGGAGGAGGAGGAGGAGGAACAGACAACCTGGAGAGACAAACCCCTACATGGCATGTACCACCGTCAGATAGAGGAAGTGGCTGATATCAAGAAATCCTACCAGTGGCTGGATAATGCAGGACTGACAGACAGCACAGAGGCACTAATCATGGCAGCACAAGAACAGGCCATAAGCACAAGAGCCATAGAGGCCAGGATCTACCAGAGTAGATCAGACCCAAGATGCAGACTGTGCAAAGAAGCCCCTGAAACAGTCCAGCACATAGTAGCAGGGTGTAAGATGCTAGCTGGATCAGCGTACATGGAGAGGCACAACCAAGTGGCTGGGATAGTATACAGGAACATCTGCAACCAGTATGGAATAGAAGTACCCATGTCCCAATGGGCCATACCACAGAAGGTGGCTGAGAACAACAGGGCCAAGGTTCTGTGGGACTTCAGCTTCCAGACTGACAAACAGATCCTGGCTAACCAACCGGACATAGTGGTGGTGGACAAAGAGCAGAAGAGGGTGGTGGTGATAGATGTGGCGATCTCAGCTGACGCCAACATCAGGAAGAAGGAACATGAGAAACTTGAGAAGTATCAAGGGTTGAAAGAGCAGCTGGAACGGATGTGGAAGGTCAAGGGTTGCGTGGTCCCCGTGGTAGTGGGGGCACTTGGGGCAGTAACCCCCAAACTGGGAGAGTGGCTCCAGCAAATCCCAGGAACAACATCTGAAACCTCAGTCCAGAAGAGCGCAGTCCTAGGAACATCGAAGATACTGCGCAGAACCCTCAAACTCCCAGGCCTCTGGTAGAGGACCCGAGCTTGAGGATTACATGGATTACCCCCCCCGGCCGGGGGTGAGAAGGAGATTTTTTTATATATATATATATATATATATATATATATATATATATATATATATATATATATATATTAATTAGTGCTGTCAAGCGATTAAAATATTTAATCGTGATTAATGTCGCGACTGTCATAGTTAACTCGCGATTAATCACAATTTAATCGCACATTTTTGTCACATGAAAAACCATTGTAATTCTCTTATCAGCATAAAAAAGTGAATGGGCTTGCTTTGTACCAATGTTTGTTTTTTTTTTATTGCAGAGCATAACATGCCTTGTCACAGCCACTGACATCCATAACTTCCATATTAGATGAGAAAACCAAGGGATGAAAAATAAAGTGCATATCACTGGGAAAATAAAAAAGTTTTATTTTACTCTTCATTAGTTTCTTTTGAAGAGAAGTATTTGCCATAAAAGAAGAAAAAAACAGATAACAAAAGTAAAAACATTCATCATGCGTTCAAAAACGTTCATCATAGTGTG